>NW_028256830.1:0-11709 GCF_048593485.1 Apis florea | reverse complement strand
ATTCAAAATAGTGGAAGGGTATTTTTGATTTTTTAAAATTTCGTAGTTTTTAAACCGCTGTATCTTATCTTCTAGTAGGCGTATTTAGGATTTTTTTGGCTCATTTCAAGCGCGAAACTCTTCTCTTTCGAATCATTTCATTCTGGTTTCTCGGAGAGAGGCGGTTCAGACACTATATTCAAAATAGTGGAAGGATATTTTTGATTTTTTAAAATTTCGAAGTTTTTAAACCGCTGTATCTTATATTCTTGTAGGCGTATTTAGGATTTTTTGGGTCATTTCAAGCGCGAAGCTCTCCTCTTTCGACTCGTTTCATTCGAGTTTTTCGGAGATAAACGGTTCAGACGCTATATTCCAAATAGTGGAAGGGTAATTTTGATTTTTGAAAATTTCGGAATTTTTAAACCGCTGTATCTTATCTTCTAGTGGGCGAATTTAGGATTTTTTTGGCTCATTTCAAGCGCGAAACTCTCCTCTTTCGACTGATTTCATTCGGGTTTTTCGGAGATAAACGGCTCAGACGCTATATTCAAAATAGTGGAAGGGTATTTTTGATTTTTTAAAATTTCGTAGTTTTTAAACCGCTGTATCTTATCTTCTAGTAGGCGTATTTAGGATTTTTTTGGCTCATTTCAAGCGCGAAACTCTTCTCCTTCGAATCATTTCATTCGGGTTTTTTCGGAGAGAAACGGTTCAGACGCTATATTTAAAATAGTGGAAGGGTATTTTTGATTTTTTAAAATATCGATGTTTTAAACCGCTGTATCTTATCTTCTAGTAGGCGTATTTAGGATTTTTTTGGCTCATTTCAAGCGCGAAACTCTTCTCTTTCGAATCATTTCATTCTGGTTTCTCGGAGAGAAACGGTTCAAACGCTATATTCCAAATAGTGGAAGGGTATTTTTGATTTTTTAAAATTTCGAAGTTTTTAAACCGCTGTATCTTATCTTCTAGTAGGCGTATTTAGGATTTCTTTGGCTCATTTCAAGCGCGAAGCTCTCCTCTTTCGACTCTTTTCATTCGAGTTTATCGGAAAGAAACGGTTCAGACGCTATGTTCAAAATAGTGGAAGGGTAATTTTGATTTTTGAAAATTTCGGAATTTTTAAACCGCTGTATCTTATCTTCTAGTGGGCGAATTTAGGATTTTTTTGGCTCATTTCAAGCGCGAAACTCTTCTCTTTCGAATCATTTCATTCTGGTTTCTCGGAGAGAGGCGGATCAGACACTATATTCAAAATAGTGGAAGGATATTTTTGATTTTTTAAAATTTCGAAGTTTTTAAACCGCTGTATCTTATATTCTTGTAGGCGTATTTAGGATTTTTTGGGTCATTTCAAGCGCGAAGCTCTCCTCTTTCGACTCGTTTCATTCGAGTTTTTCGGAGAGAAACGGTTCAGACGCTATATTCAAAATAGTGGAAGGGTATTTTTGATTTTTTAAAATTTCGTAGTTTTTAAACCGCTGTATCTTATCTTCTAGTAGGCGTATTTAGGATTTTTTTGGCTCATTTCAAGCGCGAAACTCTTCTCTTTCGACTGATTTCATTCGGGTTTTTCGGAGATAAACGGTTCAGACGCTATATTCAAAATAGTGGAAGGGTATTTTTGATTTTTTAAAATTTCGTAGTTTTTAAACCGCTGTATCTTATCTTCTAGTAGGCGTATTTAGGATTTTTTTGGCTCATTTCAAGCGCGAAACTCTCCCCTTTCGACTCGTTTCATTCGAGTTTTTCGGAGAGAAACGGTTCAGACGCTATATTCAAAAGAGTGGAAGGGTATTTTTGATTTTTTAAAATTTCGTAGTCTATAAACCGCTGTATCTTATCTTCTAGTAGGCGTATTTAGGATTTTTTTGGCTCTTTACAAGCGCGAAACTCTCCTCTTTCGACTGATGTCATTCGGGTTTTTCGGAGATAAACGGTTCAGACGCTATATTCAAAATAGTGGAAGGGTATTTTTGATTTTTTAAAATTTCGTAGTTTTTAAACCGCTGTATCTTATCTTCTAGTAGGCGTATTTAGGATTTTTTTGGCTCATTTCAAGCGCGAAACTCTCCTCTTTCGACTCGTTTCATTCGAGTTTTTCGGAGAGAAACGGTTCAGACGCTATATTTAAAATAGTGGAAGGGTATTTTTGATTTTTTAAAATTTCGAAGTTTTAAACCGCTGTATCTTATCTTCTAGTAGGCGTATTTAGGATTTTTTTGGCTCATTTCAAGCGCGAAACTCTCCTCTTTCGACTCGTTTCATTCGAGTTTTTCGGAGAGAAACGGTTCAGACGCTATATTCCAAATAGTGGAAGGGTATTTTTGATTTTTTAAAATTTCGATGTCTTTAAACCGCTGTATCTTATCTTCTAGTAGGCGTATTTAGGATTTTTTTGGCTCATTTCAAGCGCGAAGCTCTCCTCTTTCGACTCGTTTCATTCGGGTTTTTCGGAGAGAAACGGTTCAGACGCTATATTCAAAATAGTGGAAGGGTATTTTTGATTTTTTAAAATTTCGTAGTTTTTAAACCGCTGTATCTTATCTTCTTGTAGGCGTATTTAGGATTTTTTGGGTCATTTCAAGCGCGAAACTCTCCTCTTTCGACTCGTTTCATTCGGGTTTTTCGGAGAGAAACAGTTCAGACGCTATATTCAAAATAGTGGAAGGATATTTTTAAAATTTCGTAGTATTTCAACCGCTGTATCTTATCTTCTAGTAGGCGTATTTAGGATTTTTTTGGCTCATTTCAAGCGCGAAACTCTCCTCTTTCGATTCGTTTCATTCGAGTTTTTCGGAGAGAAACGGTTCAGACGCTATATTCAAAAGAGTGGAAGGGTATTTTTGATTTTTTAAAATTTCGTAGTCTATAAACCGCTGTATCTTATCTTCTAGTAGGCGTATTTAGGATTTTTTTGGCTCTTTACAAGCGCGAAACTCTCCTCTTTCGACTGATGTCATTCGGGTTTTTCGGAGATAAACGGTTCAGACGCTATATTCAAAATAGTGGAAGGGTATTTTTGATTTTTTAAAATTTCGTAGTTTTTAAACCGCTGTACCTTATCTTCTAGTAGGCGTATTTAGGATTTTTTTGGCTCATTTCAAGCGCGAAACTCTCCTCTTTCGACTCCTTTCATTCGGGTTTTTTCGGAGAGAAACGGTTCAGACGCTATATTTAAAATAGTGGAAGGGTATTTTTGATTTTTTAAAATTTCGAAGTTTTAAACCGCTGTATCTTATCTTCTAGTAGGCGTATTTAGGATTTTTTTGGCTCATTTCAAGCGCGAAACTCTCCTCTTTCGACTCGTTTCATTCGAGTTTTTCGGAGATAAACGGTTCAGACGCTATATTCCAAATAGTGGAAGGGTATTTTTGATTTTTTAAAATTTCGATGTCTTTAAACCGCTGTATCTTATCTTCTAGTAGGCGTATTTAGGATTGTTTTGGCTCATTTCAAGCGCGAAGCTCTCCTCTTTCGACTCGTTTCATTCGAGTTTTTCGGAGAGAAACGGTTCAGACGCTATATTCAAAATAGTGGAAGGGTATTTTTGATTTTTTAAAATTTTGTAGTTTTTAAACCGTTGTATCTTATCTTCTAGTAGGCGTAATTAGGATTTTTTTGGCTCATTTCAAGCGCGAAACTCTCCTCTTTCGAATCATTTCATTCTGGTTTCTCGGAGAGAAACGGTTCAGACGCTATATTCCAAATAGTGGAAGGGTATTTTCGATTTTTTAAAATTTCGTAGTTTTTAAACCGCTGTATCTTATCTTTTAGTAGGCGTATTTAGGATTTTTTTGGCTCATTTCAAGCGCGAAACTCTCCTCTTTCGACGCCTTTCATTCGGGTTTTTTCGGAGAGAAACGGTTCAGACGCTATATTCAAAAGAGTGGAAGGGTATTTTTGATTTTTTAAAATTTCGAAGTTTTTAAACCGCTGTATCTTATATTCTTGTAGGCGTATTTAGGATTTTTTGGGTCATTTCAAGCGCGAAGCTCTCCTCTTTCGACTCGTTTCATTCGAGTTTTTCGGAGAGAAACGGTTCAGACGCTATATTCAAAACAGTGGAAGGGTATTTTTGATTTTTTAAAATTTTGTAGTTTTTAAACCGCTGTATCTTATCTTCTAGTAGGCGTATTTAGGATTTTTTTGGCTCATTTCAAGCGCGAAACTCTCCTCTTTCGACTGATTTCATTCGGGTTTTTCGGAGATAAACGGTTCAGACGCTATATTCAAAATAGTGGAAGGGTATTTTTGATTTTTTAAAATTTCGTAGTTTTTAAACCGCTGTATCTTATCTTCTAGTAGGCGTATTTAGGATTTTTTTGGCTCATTTCAAGCGCGAAACTCTCCTCTTTCGACTCGTTTCATTCGAGTTTTTCGGAGAGAAACGGTTCAGACGCTATATTCAAAAGAGTGGAAGGGTATTTTTGATTTTTTAAAATTTCGTAGTCTATAAACCGCTGTATCTTATCTTCTAGTAGGCGTATTTAGGATTTTTTTGGCTCTTTACAAGCGCGAAACTCTCCTCTTTCGACTGATGTCATTCGGGTTTTTCGGAGATAAACGGTTCAGACGCTAAATTCAAAATAGTGGAAGGGTATTTTTGATTTTTTAAAATTTCGTAGTTTTTAAACCGCTGTATCTTATCTTCTAGTAGGCGTATTTAGGATTTTTTCGGCTCATTTCAAGCGCGAAACTCTCCTCTTTCGACTCGTTTCATTCGAGTTTTTCGGAGAGAAACGGTTCAGACGCTATATTTAAAATAGTGGAAGGGTATTTTTGATTTTTTAAAATTTCGAAGTTTTAAACCGCTGTATCTTATCTTCTAGTAGGCGTATTTAGGATTTTTTTGGCTCATTTCAAGCGCGAAACTCTCCTCTTTCGACTCGTTTCATTCGAGTTTTTCGGAGATAAACGGTTCAGACGCTATATTCCAAAGAGTGGAAGGGTATTTTTGATTTTTTAAAATTTCGATGTCTTTAAACCGCTGTATCTTATCTTCTAGTAGGCGTATTTAGGATTTTTTTGGCTCATTTCAAGCGCGAAGCTCTCCTCTTTCGACTCGTTTCATTCGAGTTTTTCGGAGAGAAACGGTTCAGACACTATATTCAAAATAGTGGAAGGATATTTTTGATTTTTTAAAATTTCGAAGTTTTTAAACCGCTGTATCTTATCTTCTTGTAGGCGTATTTAGGATTTTTTGGGTCATTTCAAGCGCGAAACTCTCCTCTTTCGACTCGTTTCATTCGGGTTTTTCGGAGAGAAACAGTTCAGACGCTATATTCAAAATAGTGGAAGGATATTTTTAAAATTTCGTAGTATTTCAACCGCTGTATCTTATCTTCTAGTAGGCGTATTTAGGATTTTTTTGGCTCATTTCAAGCGCGAAACTCTCCTCTTTCGACTCGTTTCATTCGAGTTTTTCGGAAAGAAACGGTTCAGACGCTATGTTCAAAATAGTGGAAGGGTAATTTTGATTTTTGAAAATTTCGGAATATTTAAACCGCTGTATCTTATCTTCTAGTAGGCGTATTTAGGATTTTTTTGGCTCATTTCAAGCGCGAAGCTCTCCTCTTTCGACTCGTTTCATTCGAGTTTTTCGGAGAGAAACGGTTCAGACGCTATATTCAAAATAGTGGAAGGGTATTTTTGATTTTTTAAAATTTCGTAGTTTTTAAACCGCTGTATCTTATCTTCTAGTAGGCGTATTTAGGATTTTTTTGGCTCATTTCAATCGCGAAACTCTCCTTTTTCGACTCCTTTCATTCGGGTTTTTTCGGAGAGAAACGGTTCAGACGCTATATTTAAAATAGTGGAAGGGTATTTTTGATTTTTTAAAATTTCGAAGATTTAAACCGCTGTATCTTATCTTCTAGTAGGCGTATTTAGGATTTTTTTGGCTCATTTCAAGCGCGAAACTCTCCTCTTTCGACTCGTTTCATTCGAGTTTTTCGGAGAGAAACGGTTCAGACGCTATATTCAAAAGAGTGGAAGGGTATTTTTGATTTTTTAAAATTTTGTAGTTTTTAAACCGCTGTATCTTATCTTCTAGTAGGCGTATTTAGGATTTTTTTGGCTCATTTCGAGCGCGAAACTCTTCTCTTTCGAATCATTTCATTCTGGTTTCTCGGAGAGAAACGGTTCAGACGCTATATTCAAAATAGTGGAAGTATATTTTTGTTTTTTTAAAATTTCGAAGTTTTTAATCCGCTGTATCTTATCTTCTTGTAGGCGTATTTAGGATTTTTTGGGTCATTTCAAGAGCGAAACTCTCCTCTTTCGACTCGTTTCATTCGGGTTTTTCGGAGAGAAACAGTTCAGACGCTATATTCAAAATAGTGGAAGGATATTTTTGATTTTTTAAAATTTCGTAGTATTTCAACCGCTGTATCTTATCTTCTAGTAGGCGTATTTAGGATTTTTTTGGCTCATTTCAAGCGCGAAACTCTCCTCTTTCGACTCGTTTCATTCGAGTTTTTCGGAGAGAAACGGTTCAGACGCTATATTCAAAAGAGTGGAAGGGTATTTTTGATTTTTTAAAATTTCGTAGTCTATAAACCGCTGTACCTTATCTTCTGGTAGGCGTATTTAGGATTTTTTTGGCTCTTTACAAGCGCGAAACTCTCCTCTTTCGAATCATTTCATTCTGGTTTCTCGGAGAGAAACGGTTCAGACGCTATATTCCAAATAGTGGAAGGGTATTTTTGATTTTTTAAAATTTCGATGTTTTTAAACCGCTGTATCTTATCTTCTAGTAGGCGTATTTAAGATTTTTTTGGCTCATTTCAAGCGCGAAGCTCTCCTCTTTCGACTCGTTTCATTCGAGTTTTTCGGAGAGAAACGGTTCAGACGCTATATTCAAAATAGTGGAAGGGTATTTTTGATTTTTGAAAATTTCGGAATTTTTAAACCGCTGTATCTTATCTTCTAGTTGGCGTATTTAGGATTTTTTTGGCTCATTTCAAGCGCGAAACTCTTCTCTTTCGAATCATTTCATTCTGGTTTCTCGGAGAGAAACGGTTCAGACACTATATTCAAAATAGTGGAAGGATATTTTTGATTTTTTAAGATTTCGAAGTTTTTAAACCGCTGTATCTTATCTTCTTGTAGGCGTATTTAGGATTTTTTGGGTCATTTCAAGCGCGAAACTCTCCTCTTTCGACTCGTTTCATTCGGGTTTTTCGGAGAGAAACAGTTCAGACGCTATATTCAAAATAGTGGAAGGATATTTTTGATTTTTTAAAATTTCGAAGTTTTTAAACCGCTGTATCTTATCTTCTTGTAGGCGTATTTAGGATTTTTTGGGTCATTTCAAGCGCGAAACTCTCCTCTTTCGACTCGTTTCATTCGGGTTTTTCGGAGAGAAACAGTTCAGACGCTATATTCAAAATAGTGGAAGGGTATTTTTGATTTTTTAAAATTTCGTAGTTTTTAAACCGCTGTATCTTATCTTCTAGTAGGCGTATTTAGGATTTTTTTGGCTCATTTCAAGCGCGAAACTCTCCTCTTTCGACTCCTTTCATTCGGGTTTTTTCGGAGAGAAACGGTTCAGACGCTATATTTAAAATAGTGGAAGGGTATTTTTGATTTTTTAAAATTTCGAAGTTTTAAACCGCTGTATCTTATCTTCTAGTAGGCGTATTTAGGATTTTTTTGGCTCATTTCAAGCGCGAAACTCTTCTCTTTCGACTCGTTTCATTCGAGTTTTTCGGAGATAAACGGTTCAGACGCTATATTCCAAATAGTGGAAGGGTATTTTTGATTTTTTAAAATTTCGATGTCTTTAAACCGCTGTATCTTATCTTCTAGTAGGCGTATTTAGGATTTTTTTGGCTCATTTCAAGCGCGAAGCTCTCCTCTTTCGACTCGTTTCATTCGAGTTTTTCGGAGAGAAACGGTTCAGACGCTATATTCAAAATAGTGGAAGGGTATTTTTGATTTTTTAAAATTTCGAAGTTTTTAAACCGCTGTATCTTATCTTCTAGTAGGCGTATTTAGGATTTTTTTGGCTCATTTCAAGCGCGAAGCTCTCCTCTTTCGACTCGTTTCATTCGAGTTTTTCGGAGAGAAACGGTTCAGACGCTATATTCCAAATAGTGGAAGGGTATTTTTGATTTTTTAAAATTTCGAAGTTTTTAAACCGCTGTATCTTATCTTCTAGTAGGCGTATTTAGGATTTTTTTGGCTCATTTCAAGCGCGAAGCTCTCCTCTTTCGACTCGTTTCATTCGAGTTTTTCGGAGAGAAACGGTTCAGACGCTATGTTCAAAATAGTGGAAGGGTATTTTTGATTTTTGAAAATTTCGGAATTTTTAAACCGCTGTATCTTATCTTCTAGTGGGCGTATTTAGGATTTTTTTGGCTCATTTCAAGCGCGAAACTCTTCTCTTTCGAATCATTTCATTCTGGTTTCTCGGAGAGAAACGGTTCAGACGCTATATTCAAAATAGTGGAAGGGTATTTTTGATTTTTTAAAATTTCGAAGTTTTTAAACCGCTGTATCTTATCTTCTAGTAGGCGTATTTAGGATTTTTTGGGTCATTTCAAGCGCGAAACTCTCCTCTTTCGACTCGTTTCATTCGGGTTTTTCGGAGAGAAACGGGTCAGACGCTATATTCAAAATAGTGGAAGGGTATTTTTGATTTTTTAAAATTTCGTAGTTTTTAAACCGCTGTATCTTATCTTCTAGTAGGCGTATTTAGGATTTTTTTGGCTCATTTCAAGCGCGAAACTCTCCTCTTTCGACTCGTTTCATTCGGGTTTTTCGGAGAGAAACGGTTCAGACGCTATATTTAAAATAGTGGAAGGGTATTTTTGATTTTTTAAAATTTCGAAGTTTTTAAACCGCTGTATCTTATCTTCTAGTAGGCGTATTTAGGATTTTTTTGGCTCATTTCAAGCGCGAAGCTCTCCTCTTTCGAATCGTTTCATTCGAGTTTTTCGGAGAGAAACGGTTCAGACGCAATATTCAAAATAGTGGAAGGGTATTTTTGATTTTTTAAAATTTTGTAGTTTTTAAACCGCTGTATCTTATCTTCTAGTAGGCATATTTAGGATTTTTTTGGCTCATTTCAAGCGCGAAACACTCCTCTTTCGACTCGTTTCATTCGAGTTTTTCGGAGAGAATCGGTTCAGACGCTATATTCAAAATAGTGGAAGGGTATTTTTGATTTTTGAAAATTTCGGAATTTTTAAACCGCTGTATCTTATCTTCTAGTGGGCGTATTTAGGATTTTTTTGGCTCATTTCAAGCGCGAAACTCTTCTCTTTCGAATAATTTCATTCTGGTTTCTCGGAGAGAAACGGTTCAGACGCTATATTCAAAATAGTGGAAGGGTATTTTTGATTTTTTAAAATTTCGTAGTTTTTAAACCGCTGTATCTTATCTTCTAGTAGGCGTATTTAGGATTTTTTTGGATCATTTCAAGCGCGAAACTCTCCACTTTCGACTCGTTTCATTCGAGTTTTTCGGAGAGAAACGGTTCAGACGCTATATTCAAAATAGTGGAAGGGTATTTTTGATTTTTTAAAATTTTGTAGTTTTTAAACCGCTGTATCTTATCTTCTAGTAGGCGTAATTAGGATTTTTTTGGCTCATTTCAAGCGCGAAACTCTCCTCTTTCGACTCCTTTCATTCGGGTTTTTTCGGAGGGAAACGGTTCAGACGCTATATTTAAAATAGTGGAAGGGTATTTTTGATTTTTTAAAATTTCGTAGTTTTTAAACCGCTGTATCTTATCTTCTAGTAGGCGTATTTAGGATTTTTTGGCTCATTTCAAGCGCGAAACTCTCCTCTTTCGACTCGTTTCATTCGAGTTTTTCGGAGAGAAACGGTTCAGACGCTATATTCAAAATAGTGGAAGGGTATTTTTGATTTTTGAAAATTTCGGAATTTTTAAACCGCTGTATCTTATCTTCTAGTGGGCGTATTTAGGATTTTTTTGGCTCATTTCAAGCGCGAAACTCTTCTCTTTCGAATAATTTCATTCTGGTTTCTCGGAGAGAAACGGTTCAGACACTATATTCAAAATAGTGGAAGGATATTTTTGATTTTTTAAAATTTCGAAGTTTTTAAACCGCTGTATCTTATCTTCTTGTAGGCGTATTTAGGATTTTTTGGGTCATTTCAAGCGCGAAACTCTCCTCTTTCGACTCGTTTCATTCGGGTTTTTCGGAGAGAAACAGTTCAGACGCTATATTCAAAATAGTGGAAGGATATTTTTGATTTTTTAAAATTTCGTAGTATTTCAACCGCTGTATCTTATCTTCTAGTAGGCGTATTTAGGATTTTTTTGGCTCATTTCAAGCGCGAAACTCTCCTCTTTCGACTCGTTTCATTCGAGTTTTTCGGAGAGAAACGGTTCAGACGCTATATTCAAAAGAGTGGAAGGGTATTTTTGATTTTTTAAAATTTTGTAGTTTTTAAACCGCTGTATCTTATCTTCTAGTAGGCGTATTTAGGATTTTTTTGGCTCTTTACAAGCGCGAAACTCTCCTCTTTCGACTGATTTTATTCGGGTTTTTCGGAGATAAACGGTTCAGACGCTATATTCAAAATAGTGGAAGGGTATTTTTGATTTTTTAAAATTTCGTAGTATTTAAACCGCTGTATCTTATCTTCTAGTAGGCGTATTTAGGATTTTTTTGGCTCATTTCAAGCGCGAAACTCTCCTCTTTCGACTCCTTTCATTCGCGTTTTTTCGGAGAGAAACGGTTCAGACGCTATATTTAAAATAGTGGAAGGGTATTTTTGATTTTTTAAAATTTCGAAGTTTTAAACCGCTGTATCTTATCTTCTAGTAGGCGTATTTAGGATTTTTTTGGCTCATTTCAAGCGCGAAACTCTCCTCTTTCGACTCGTTTCATTCGAGTTTTTCGGAGATAAACGGTTCAGACGCTATATTCCAAATAGTGGTAGGGTATTTTTGATTTTTTAAAATTTCGATGTTTTTAAACCGCTGTATCTTATCTTCTAGTAGGCGTATTTAGGATTTTTTTGGCTCATTTCAAGCGCGAAGCTCTCCTCTTTCGACTCGTTTCATTCGAGTTTTTCGGAGAGAAACGGTTCAGACGCTATATTCAAAATAGTGGAAGGGTATTTTTGATTTTTTAAAATTTTGTAGTTTTTAAACCGCTGTATCTTATCTTCTAGTAGACGTAATTAGGATTTTTTTGGCTCATTTCAAGCGCGAAGCTCTCCTCTTTCGACACGTTTCATTCGAGTTTTTCGGAGAGAAACGGTTCAGATGCTATATTCAAAATAGTGGAAGGGTATTTTTGATTTTTGAAAATTTCGGAATTTTTAAACCGCTGTATCTTATCTTCTAGTGGGCGTATTTAGGATTTTTTTGGCTCATTTCAAGCGCGAAACTCTTCTCTTTCGAATCATTTCATTCGGGTTTTTCGGAGAGAAACGGTTCAGACGCTATATTCCAAATAGTGGAAGGGTATTTTTGATTTTTTAAAATTTCGAAGTTTTTAAACCGCTGTATCTTATCTTCTAGTAGGCGTATTTAGGATTTTTTTGGCTCATTTCAAGCGCGAAGCTCTCCTCTTTCGACTCGTTTCATTCGAGTTTTTCGGAGAGAAACGGTTCAGACGCTATGTTCAAAATAGTGGAAGGGTATTTTTGATTTTTGAAAATTTCGGAATTTTTAAACCGCTGTATCTTATCTTCTAGTGGGCGTATTTAGGATTTTTTTGGCTCATTTCAAGCGCGAAACTC
>NW_028256829.1:0-8451 GCF_048593485.1 Apis florea | reverse complement strand
AAAAAATATCCTTCCACTATTTTGAATATAGCGTCTGAACCGTTTCTCTCCGAGAAACCAGAATGAAATGATTCGAAAGAGAAGAGTTTCGCGCTTGAAATGAGCCAAAAAAATCCTAATTACGCCTACTGGAAGATAAGATACAGCGGTTTAAAGACTACGAAATTTTAAAAAATCAAAAATACCCTTCCACTATTTTGAATATAGCGTCTGAACCGTTTATCTCCGAAAAACTCGAATGAAACGATTCGAAAGAGGAGAGTTTCGCGCATGAAATGAGCCAAAAAAATCCTAAATTCGCCTACTAGAAGATAAGATACAGCGGTTTAAAAACTACGAAATTTTAAAAAATCAAAAATACTCTTCCACTATTTTGAATATAGCGTCTGACCCGTTTCTCTCCGAAAAACCCGAATGAAACGATTCGAAAGAGGAGAGTTTCGCGCTTGAAATGACCCGAAAAAATCCTAAATACGCTTACTAGAAGATAAGATACAGCGGTTTAAAAACTACGAAATTTTAAAAAATCAAAAATATCCTTCCACTATTTTGAATATAGCGTCTGAACCGTTTCTCTCCGAGAAACCAGAATGAAATGATTCGAAAGAGAAGAGTTTCGCGCTTGAAATGAGCCAAAAAAATCCTAAATACGCCTACTAGAAGATAAGATACAGCGGTTTAAAAACTACAAAATTTTAAAAAATCAAAAATACCCTTCCACTATTTTGAATATAGCGTCGGACCCGTTTCTCTCCGAAAAAACCCGAATGAAAGGAGTCGAAAGAGGAGAGTTTCCCGCTTGAAATGAGCCAAAAAAATCCTAAATACGACTACTAGAAGATAAGATATTGCGTTTAAAACTACGAAATTTTAAAAAATCAAAAATACCCTTCCACTATTTTGAATATAGCGTCTGAACCGTTTATCTCCGAGAAACTCGAATCAAATCAGTCGAAAGAGGAGAGTTTCGCGCTTGTAAGGAGCTGAAAAAATCCTAAATACGCCTACTAGAAGATAAGATACAGCGGTTTAAAACTACGAAATTTTAAAAAATCAAAAATTCCCTTCCACTCTCTTGAATATAGCGTCTGAACCGTTTCTCTCCGAAAAACTCGAATGAAACGAGTCGAAAGTGGAGAGTTTCGCGCTTGAAATGAGCCAAAAAAATCCTAAATACGCCTACTAGAAGATAAGATACAGCGGTTTAAAAACTACGAAATTTTAAAAAATCAAAAATATCCTTCCACTATTTTGAATATAGCGTCTGAACCGTTTCTCTCCGAAAAACTCGAATGAAATCAGTCGAAAGAGGAGAGTTTCGCGCTTGCAAGGAGCCAAAAAAATCCTAAATACGCCTACTAGAAGATAAGATATAGCGGTTTAAAAACTACGAAATTTTAAAAAATCAAAAATACCCTTCCACTATTTTGAATATAGCGTCTGAACCGTTTATCTCCGAAAAACTCGAATGAAACGAGTCGAAAGAGGAGAGTTTCGCGCTTGAAATGAGCCAAAAAAATCCTAAATACGCCTACTAGAAGATAAGATACAGCGGTTTAAAGACTACGAAATTTTAAAAAATCAAAAATACCCTTCCACTATTTTGAATATAGCGTCTGAACCGTTTCTCTCCGAAAAACTCGAATGAAACGAGTCGAAAGAGGAGTGTTTCGCGCTTGAAATGAGCCAAAAAAATCCTAAATACGCCTACTAGAAGATAAGATACAGCGGTTTAAAAACTACGTAATTTTAAAAAATCAAAAATACCCTTCCACTATTTTGAATATAGCGTCTGAACCGTTTCTCTCCGAAAAACTCGAATGAAATCAGTCGAAAGAGGAGAGTTTCGCGCTTGCAAGGAGCCAAAAAAATCCTAAATACGCCTACTAGAAGATAAGATACAGCGGTTTAAAAACTACGAAATTTTAAATAATCAAAAATACCCTTCCACTATTTTGAATATAGCGTCTGAACCGTTTATCTCCGAAAAACTCGAATGAAACGAGTCGAAAGAGGAGAGTTTCGCGCTTGAAGTGAGCCAAAAAATCCTAAATACGTCCACTAGAAGATAAGATACAGCGATTTAAATACTTCGAAATTTTAAAAAATCAAAAATACCCTTCCACTCTTTTGAATATAGCGTCGGACCCGTTTCTCTCCGAAAAACTCGAATGAAACGAGTCGAAAGAGGAGAGTTTCGCGCTTGAAATGAGCCAAAAAAATCCTAAATACGCCTACTAGAAGATAAGATACAGCGGTTTAAAAACTACGAAATTTTAAAAAATCAAAAATACCCTTCCACTATTTTGAATATAGCGTCGGACCCGTTTCTCTCCGAAAAACTCGAATGAAACGAGTCGAAAGAGGAGAGTTTCGCGCTTGAAATGAGCCAAAAAAATCCTAAATACGCCTACTAGAAGATAAGATACAGCGGTTTAAAAACTACGAAATTTTAAAAAATCAAAAATACCCTTCCACTATTTTGAATTTAGCGTCTGACCCGTTTCTCTCCGAAAAACCCGAATGAAACGAGTCGAAAGAGGAGAGTTTCGCGCTTGAAATGATCCAAAAAAATCCTAAATACGCCTACTAGAAGATAAGATACAGCGGTTTAAAAACTACGAAATTTTAAAAAATCAAAAATACCCTTCCACTATTTTGAATATAGCGTCTGAACCGCTTATCTCCGAAAAACTCGAATGAAACGATTCGAAAGGGGAGAGTTTCGCGCTTGAAATGAGCCAAAAAAATTCTAAATACGCCTACTAGAAGATAAGATACAGCGGTTTAAATACTACGAAATTTTAAAAAATCAAAAATATCCTTCCACTATTTTGAATATAGCGTCTGAACTGTTTCTCTCCGAAAAACCCGAATGAAACGAGTCGAAAGAGGAGAGTTTCGCGCTTGAAATGACCTAAAAAAATCCTAAATACGCCTACTAGAAGATAAGATACAGCGGTTTAAAAACTTCGAAATTTTAAAAAATCAAAAATATCCTTCCACTATTTTGAATATAGCGTCTGAACCGTTTCTCTCCGAGAAACCAGAATGAAATGATTCGAAAGAGAATAGTTTCGCGCTTGAAATGAGCCAAAGAAATCCTAAATACGCCCACTAGAAGATAAGATACAGCGGTTTAAAAATTCCGAAATTTTCAAAAATCAAAAATACCCTTCCACTATTTTGAATATAGCGTCTGAACCGTCTCTCTCCGAAAAATTCGAATGAAATGCGTCGAAAGAGGAGAGTTTCGCGCTTGAAATGAGCCAAAAAAATCCTAAATACGCCTACTAGAAGATAAGATACAGCGGTTTAAAAACAACGAAATTTTAAAAAATCAAAAATACCCTTCCACTCTTTTGAATATAGCGTCGGACCCGTTTCTCTCCGAAAAACTCGAATGAAACGAGTCGAAAGAGGAGAGTTTCGCGCTTGAAATGAGCCAAAAAAATCCTAAATACGCCTACTAGAAGATAAGATACAGCGGTTTAAAAACTACGAAATTTTAAAAAATCAAAAATACCCTTCCACTATTTTGAATATAGCGTCGGACCCGTTTCTCTCCGAAAAACTCGAATGAAACGAGTCGAAAGAGGAGAGTTTCTCGCTTGAAATGAGCCAAAAAAATCCTAAATACGCCTACTAGAAGATAAGATACCGCGGTTTAAATACTACGAAATTTTAAAAAATCAAAAATATCCTTCCACTATTTTGAATATAGCGTCTGAACTGTTTCTCTCCGAAAAACCCGAATGAAACGAGTCGAAAGTGGAGAGTTTCGCGCTCGAAATAAGCCAAAAAAATCCTAAATACGCCTACTAGAAGATAAGATACAGCGGTTTAAAAACTACGAAATTTTAAAAAATCAAAAATACCCTTCCACTGTTTTGAATATAGCGTCTGACCCGTTTCTCTCCGAAAAACCCGAATGAAACGATTCGAAAGATGAGAGTTTCGCGCTTGAAATGACCCAAAAAAATCCTAAATGCGCTTACTAGAAGATAAGATACAGCGGTTTAAAAACTTCGAAATTTTAAAAAATCAAAAATATCCTTCCACTATTTTGAATATAGCGTCTGAACCGTTTCTCTCCGAGAAACCAGAATGAAATGATTCGAAAGAGGAGAGTTTCGCGCATGAAATGAGCCAAAATAATCCTAAATACGCCTACTAGAAGATAAGATACAGCGGTTTAAAAACTACGAAATTTTAAAAAATCAAAAATACCCTTCCACTATTTTGATTATAGCGTCTGAACCGTTTCTCTCCGAGAAACCAGAATGAAATGATTCGAAAGAGGAGAGATTCGCGCATGAAATGAGCCAAAAAAATCCTAAATACGCCTACTAGAAGATAAGATACAGCGGTTTAAAAACTACGAAATTTTAAAAAATCAAAAATACTCTTCCACTATTTTGAATATAGCGTCTGACCCGTTTCTCTCCGAAAAACCCGAATGAAACGAGTCGAAAGAGGAGAGTTTCGCGCTTGAAATGACCCGAAAAAATCCTAAATACGCTTACTAGAAGATAAGATACAGCGGTTTAAAAACTACGAAATTTTAAAAAATCAAAAATATCCTTCCACTGTTTTGAATATAGCGTCTGATCCGTTTCTCTCCGAAAAACTCGAATGAAACGATTCGAAAGAGGAGAGTTTCGCGCTTGAAATGAGCCAAAAAAATCCTAAATACGCCTACTAGAAGATAAGATACAGCGGTTTAAAAACTACGAAATTTTAAAAAATCAAAAATATCCTTTCACTATTTTGAATATAGCGTCTGAACCGTTTCTCTCCGAAAAAACCCGAATGAAAGGAGTCGAAAGAGGAGAGTTTCGCGCTTGAAATGAGCCAAAAAAATCCTAAATACGCCTACTAGAAGATAAGATACAGCGGTTTAAAAACTTCGAAATTTTAAAAAATCAAAAATACCCTTCCACTATTTGGAATATAGCGTCTGAACCGTTTCTCTCCGAGAAACCAGAATGAAATTATTCGAAAGAGAAGAGTTTCGCGCTTGAAATGAGCCAAAAAAATCCTAAATACACCCACTAGAAGATAAGATACAGCGGTTTAAATATTCCGAAATTTTCAAAAATGAAAAATACCCTTCCACTATTTTGAATATAGCGTCTGAACCGTTTCTCTCCGAAAAACTCGAATGAAACGAGTCGAAAGAGGAGTGTTTCGCGCTTGAAATGAGCCAAAAAAATCCTAAATATGCCTACTAGAAGATAAGATACAGCGGTTTAAAGGCTACGAAATTTTAAAAAATCAAAAATACCCTTCCACTATTTTGAATATAGCGTCTGAACCGTTTCTCTCCGAGAAACTCGAATGAAACGAGTCGAAAGAGGAGAGTTTCGCGCTTGAAATGAGCCAAAAAAATCCTAAATACGCCTACTAGAAGATAAGATACAGCGGTTTAAAAACTACGAAATTTTAAAAAATCAAAAATATCCTTCCACTATTTTGAATATAGCGTCTGAACCGTTTCTCTCCGAAAAACTAGAATGAAACGATTCGAAAGAGAAGAGTTTCGCGCTTGAAATGAGCCAAAAAAATCCTAAATACGCCTACTAGAAGATAAGATACAGCGGTTTAAAAACTACGAAATTTTAAAAAATCAAAAATATCCTTTCACTATTTTGAATATAGCGTCTGAACCGTTTCTCTCCGAAAAAACCCGAATGAAAGGAGTCGAAAGAGGAGAGTTTCGCGCTTGAAATGAGCCAAAAAAATCCTAAATACGCCTACTAGAAGATAAGATACAGCGGTTTAAAAACTACAAAATTTTAAAAAATCAAAAATACCCTTCCACTATTTTGAATATAGCGTCTGAACCGTTTCTCTCCGAAAAACTCGAATGAAACAAGTCGAAAGAGGTGAGTTTCGCGCTTGAAGTGAGCCAAAAAAATCCTAAATACGCCTACTAGAAGATAAGATACAGCGGTTTAAAAACTACAAAATTTTAAAAAATCAAAAATACCCTTCCACTATTTTGAATATAGCGTCTGAACCGTTTCTCTCCGAAAAACTCGAATGAAACGAGTCGAAAGAGGAGAGCTTCGCGCTTGAAATGAGCCAAAAAAATCCTAAATTCGCCTACTAGAAGATAAGATACAGCGGTTTAAAAACTACGAAATTTTAAAAAATCAAAAATACCCTTCCACTATTTTGAATATAGCGTCTGAACCGTTTATCTCCGAAAAACCCGAATGAAATCGGTCGAAAGAGGAGAGTTTCGCGCTTGAAATGAGCCAAAAAAATCCTACTTCGCCTACTAGAAGATAAGATACAGCGGTTTAAATACTACGAAATTTTAAAAAATCAAAAATATCCTTCCACTATTTTGAATATAGCGTCTGAACTGTTTCTCTCCGAAAAACCCGAATGAAACGAATCGAAAGAGGAGAGTTTCGCGCTTGAAATGACCCAAAAAAATCCTAAATACGCCTACTAGAAGATAAGATACAGCGGTTTAAAAACTTCGAAATTTTAAAAAATCAAAAATATCCTTCCACTATTTTGAATATAGCGTCTGATCTGTTTCTCTCCGAAAAACTCGAATGAAACGATTCGAAAGAGGAGAGTTTCGCGCTTGAAATGAGCCAAAAAAATCCTAAATACGCCTACTAGAAGATAAGATACAGCGGTTTAAAAACTACGAAATTTTAAAAAATCAAAAATATCCTCTCACTATTTTGAATATAGCGTCTGAACCGTTTCTCTCCGAAAAAACCCGAATGAAAGGAGTCGAAAGAGGAGAGTTTCGCGCTTGAAATGAGCCAAAAAAATCCTAAATACGCCTACTAGAAGATAAGATACAGCGGTTTAAAAACTACAAAATTTTAAAAAATCAAAAATACCCTTCCACTATTTTGAATATAGCGTCTGAACCGTTTCTCTCCGAAAAACTCGAATGAAACAAGTCGAAAGAGGTGAGTTTCGCGCTTGAAGTGAGCCAAAAAAATCCTAAATACGCCTACTAGAAGATAAGATACAGCGGTTTAAAAACTACAAAATTTTAAAAAATCAAAAATACCCTTCCACTATTTTGAATATAGCGTCTGAACCGTTTCTCTCCGAAAAACTCGAATGAAACGAGTCGAAAGAGGAGAGCTTCGCGCTTGAAATGAGCCAAAAAAATCCTAAATACGCCTACTAGAAGATAAGATACAGCGGTTTAAAAACTTCGAAATTTTAAAAAATCAAAAATGCCCTTCCATTATTTTGAATATAGCGTCTGAACCGTTTCTCTCCGAGAAACCAGAATGAAATGATTCGAAAGAGAAGAGTTTCGCGCTTGAAATGAGCCAAAGAAATCCTAAATACGCCCACTAGAAGATAAGATACAGCGGTTTAAAAATTCCGAAATTTTAAAAAATCAAAAATACCCTTCCACTATTTTGAATATAGCGTCTCATCCGTTTCTCTCCGAAAAACTCGAATGAAACCTGTCGTATGAGGAGAGTTTCGCGCTTGAAATGAGCAAAAAAAATCCTAAATACGCCTACTAGAAGATAAGATACAGCGGTTTAAATCTACGAAATTTTAAAAAATCAAAAATACCCTTACACTCTTTTGAATATAGCGTCTGAACCGTTTATCTCCTAGAAACCCGAATGAAATCAGTCGAAAGAGGAGAGTTTCGCGCTTGTAAGGAGCCAAAAAAATCCTAAATACGCCTACTAGAAGATTTGATACAGCGGTTTAAAAACTACGAAATTTTAAAAATTCAAAAATTCCCTTCCACTATTTTGAATATAGCGTCTCATCCGTTTCTCTCCGAAAAACTCGAATGAAACCTGTCGAATGAGGAGAGTTTCGCGCTTGAAATGAGCAAAAAAAATCCTAAATACGCCTACTAGAAGATAAGATACAGCGGTTTAAAAACTACGAAATTTTAAAAAATCAAAAATACCCTTCCACTATTTTGAATATAGCGTCGGACCCGTTTCTCTACGAAAAACTCGAATGAAAGGAGTCGAAAGAGGAGAGTTTCGAGCATGAAATGAGACAAAAAAATCTTAAATACGCCTACTAGAAGACAAGAATCAGCGGTTTAAAAACTACGAAATTTTAAAAAATCAAAAATACCCTTCCACTATTTTAAATATATCGTCTGAACCGTTTCTCTCCGAGAAACCAGAATGAAATGATTCGAAAGAGAAGAGTTTCGCGCTTGAAATGAGCCAAAGAAATCCTAAATACGCCCACTAGAAGATAAGATACAGCGGTTTAAAAATTCCGAAATTTTAAAAAATCAAAAATACCCTTCCACTATTTTGAATATAGCGTCTCATCCGTTTCTCTCCGAAAAACTCGAATGAAACCTGTCGTATGAGGAGAGTTTCGCGCTTGAAATGAGCAAAAAAAATCCTAAATACGCCTACTAGAAGATAAGATACAGCGGTTTAAATCTACGAAATTTTAAAAAATCAAAAA